>NC_059195.1:521799-551907 GCF_020615455.1 Coregonus clupeaformis | reverse complement strand
CTTATCCTTCTAATATTCAAGCATGATACAGTGGGGAAAAAAGTATTTAGTCAGCCACCAATTGTGCAAGTTCTCCCACTTAAAAAGATGAGAGAGGCCTGTAATTTTCATCATAGGTACACGTCAACTATGACAGACAAAATGAGCAAAAAAATTCCAGAAAATCACATTGTAGGATTTTTTATGAATTTATTTGCAAATTATGGTGGAAAATAAGTATTTGGTCAATAACAAAAGTTTCTCAATACTTTGTTATATACCCTTTGTAGGTAATGACACAGGTCAAACGTTTTCTGTAAGTCTTCACAAGGTTTTCACACACTGTTGCTGGTATTTTGGCCCATTCCTCCATGCAGATCTCCTCTAGAGCAGTGATGTTTTGGGGCTGTCGCTGGGCAACACGGACTTTCAACTCCCTCCAAAGATTTTCTATGGGGTTGAGATCTGGAGACTGGCTAGGCCACTCCAGGACCTTGAAATGCTTCTTACGAAGCCACTCCTTCGTTGCCCGGGCGGTGTGTTTGGGATCATTGTCATGCTGAAAGACCCAGCCACGTTTCATCTTCAATGCCCTTGCTGATGGAAGGAGATTTTCACTCAAAATCTCACGATACATGGCCCCATTCATTCTTTCCTTTACACGGATCAGTCGTCCTGGTCCCTTTGCAGAAAAAACAGCCCCAAAGCATGATGTTTCCACCCCCATGCTTCACAGTAGGTATGGTGTTCTTTGGATGCAACTCAGCATTCTTTGTCCTCCAAACACGACGAGTTGAGTTTTTACCAAAAAGTTCTATTTTGGTTTCATCTGACCATATGACATTCTCCCAATCCTCTTCTGGATCATCCAAATGCACTCTAGCAAACTTCAGACGGGCCTGGACATGTACTGGCTTAAGCAGGGGGGACACGTCTGGCACCGCAGGATTTGAGTCCCTGGCGGCGTAGTGTGTTACTGATGGTAGGCTTTGTTACTTTGGTCCCAGCTCTCTGCAGGTCATTCACTAGGTCCTCCCGTGTGGTTCTGGGATTTTTGCTCACCGTTCTTGTGATCATTTTGACCCCACGGGGTGAGATCTTGCGTGGAGCCCCAGATCGAGGGAGATTATCAGTGGTCTTGTATGTCTTCCATTTCCTAATAATTGCTCCCACAGTTGATTTCTTCAAACCAAGCTGCTTACCTATTGCAGATTCAGTCTTCCCAGCCTGGTGCAGGTCTACAATTTTGTTTCTGGTGTCCTTTGACAGCTCTTTGGTCTTGGCCATAGTGGAGTTTGGAGTGTGACTGTTTGAGGTTGTGGACAGGTTTCTTTTATACTGATAACAAGTTCAAACAGGTGCCATTAATACAGGTAACGAGTGGAGGACAGAGGACCCTCTTAAAGAAGAAGTTACAGGTCTTTGAGAGCCAGAAAATCTTGCTTGTTTGTAGGTGACCAAATACTTATTTTCCACCATAATTTGCAAATAAAATCATTAAAAATCCTACAATGTGATTTTCTGGATTTTTTCCCCTCAATTTATCTGTCATAGTTGACGTGTACCTATGATGAACATTACAGGCCTCTCATCTTTTTAAGTGGGAGAACTTGCACAATTGGTGGCTGACAATACTTTTTTCCCCCACTGTATGTAGGCAAAGTAGGTGTCAATCAGGCTGTGTTGCAACTTGCCATGCTACTTTTCAGAGGGTTTCTGTCAGATTGATAAAAGGAATGCACTCAGCTAAATGTGGCTATCCTTAGTAAAATCCTACTTTCAACTCCTCATTGCATTTCCAAGAGCGCAAAACATTGGTCCATTCTCCCCGTTTCCCTTCAGCTGCAGAAGCAGGCTGAATTCAAGTTCGCCCTTGTGTCATCATCATTAGCGGACCAACTAATATACCGTGACTCTAAACGACTGGAAATCAATACGACGCTGTTGACCTCCTAATCAGCATTGATCAATCTGAGAGTAATGTAATTGGCCTACCCCAGAGACACAAAGACCCCACTAATGAATGTAAACATGATACTAACCATCAACTGAGGTCAGAGTCACACACACACTAAACTAAAAACACAAGCTCTCCCACAAATTCAAATTCTCTCACAACATTATGAGGAGGACAGGGGAGAGCATCCATCTCTCTTCAGTCTTTTCCCCTGGCTGAGAGTGTAGGACATAATGATGGATGGTACATTGAACTTGGCTCTGTGGAGCTACCATCAATCATTCCCCTGTGTCCCATCCAGTCTCTGCTCTCTCACTACTACCACACACACTCTACCAGAACCAGACAGGAGCTGGGAGTCACACCCACGCAGCCTGGAGAGAGACACAGGTCTGTGGGCTCCAACGTGAGCCACTGACGCCATACGGGGTTTGTTGTCGTTCGTAATGCAATGTTTCAGTTTCAGTATAGTGATATCTCAACAGTTTTAGCAAAAGCATCCGCAGCACAGGCCTGCTGAGTGGAAGCGAGGCTCTTTTCCTGCACAGGCCCTACGTACATGCCTGTAGTGTACAGTGTGTACAAACTAGCAGGGCACTATTTCTGTCTCCCGCACCCTACCTGGTCCATAGTCTACACCTTAGAAACAACACAGAGCACTTTGTTTGGCTACTTTGCCTAGTTCCGTCTGGGAGCCATACGGGTGTATACGTGCATCCAGGGTTCAGTCACTGGTGAGAGAAAACAGATGCCCTCCCGGCCAGGCAGGCAGCTAGACACGACCCCGGCTCACAGTGGGGCAGTATGGCGGTGTGCCGACAAGCGGGCACCAGGATTCCGGAGCAGGCATGGCAGCTTCTCCGCTTTCCACTACGTTTGCATACCATCCACAGCCAGAGGCTTGCCACTTCCTTCTGGTGAGCCTCATGGGAAAGAGTGGTAGAGAACCCCTAGTTTTGGAGCAGAGCAGTGTGCACGCGTGTGTTATTGCTCAATGGGGACGCTCCAATGTTTGTTCCTCTTTTGGCACATGACACAGACCCAGTCTACCCTGGCTCAGGCATCCCATCATTCTGGGCGTTGAGTTCTTGGCAGTCTACAGAGTGTAGTTACACAACAGCTTTGTCATTTCCACACAAGCCAAACTGCTATTGTATTCATATTAGTTGTCTTTCTTTTCTACTCAATACTCCCTTCTTCCACTAGGGGTATACCACATGTGCCTATTTTCGGTGAAAGGGGGGATTTAAATACCCAACCTCGAGCTGTCAATCAAAAGCTCAACGATAACAACAATCATATTTTCTCATCTAAGGTTTTTGGCCACTAAATAGTTAGGGGTAAAAACAAATGAGGCCAAATGAGGACACTCACTCAAATAGTAGGATTTGTGTAGTTTACTCCTAAAAATGTTGATCCATGCAAGAGGTCACTTGGCTAGTGAAGTGATGCCACCAAGAATGTGCAAGAGATTGAAATGGGACATCAATCGAATTCACAAAAGCACGTGGCCTAAATTCTCAACTAGGAAAGTCCATTAGGGTCAGGTCAGGCTGTCACATGCACGAACCTAGTCTGATTAATCAGGCTGTAACACACAATTATTGTATATTTGAGACTGATTAATCAGACTAGCATTAACCCAACTCAATAGTAAATGATGACAAAGTGGATTAAAATCAGAACCCATGCCTTTAATCGATAACCAGGCAAGTTTGTTCTCAAATCAATTGGATAGGCTAAGGCTTCTTTCAACAGACCACATTTGTAAAGGGCTGGCTTTGATCACTGCGATTCACAATTAGTCACACACAAGCTTAGCTAGCTGGCTAACGGTAGCAAACTAGTAACGTTAAGCTAATTTCTTTTGACAAGCTGCTGTCGGCAAGGACATTAAAACCTCCAAGACACACGATTAATAGCCCAATAAGTAGAGTCAAATACTAACTCCCAATATGTATAATGGAAATAAAAACACACTGGCTTAGTTATTTACTATTTTGTAAAGTTTAGCTAGCTCTAGGTGTCAATAGAGTGAGAGACCCGTGAAGACCCCGTTACCCACAAATAGCAGTCACAACCACAAGACAATCCTCGCTTATTCCCAAGCACCTGCTGTTAGTTTAGCTGGTTAAATCGATTGCATGTTTCAAGGAAGGTGTAATCTCCATACCTGCCATGAAACCAGTCGTTACAGAGGTCGCATTCGATCATAAACCGGCTCACATCATAGGACTGCCGGCAGACACAGTACAGCGGGGCCGCCGCCATCTTCCTACTGTCCCCAAACAACGCAGGAATAAAGTGGGGCGGGGATTTCGTTCGGTACGCGGAAAGAGTCGAGGGGAAACCCGATCTAATGCGAAAGAAAGCATGGGAAAGCCACGGGGGCAAGCCTATCTCTGACGTCAATTTCCAAATTATTTATTTCCATCTGGTTACTCAGTGTAATAGCAAATACCTATACTTATAACATTGTGAATGATGTAAAGTGTTGTTTTTTGTTGAACTTGGTTTAACTCGACAGTGATCATTGACCTATAAACAACAGTGATATGATGCAAACTGACACAACGTGGTCAAAGTGCCCAAGGCTGCATTCTCAGCAGGAAAAGCACTGCCATTGGTTTGGCTGTTTTCATTGATTCCATTGTGAACTTGTATTTGTTATTGTTTCTTGAGATGTGTTTGAACTGCTGCTCATTTTTAGGTAAAGGGCAAGGGACTCATATGGCCTGGTTCAGAATACAGGAAGAGTGATCAACACAACAAAATGCTCTCCCTGCCTGGTATTTGTCATGGCGCGTGTCTGACGTGCTCTACGTGCTTGTGTGTAGGGAATAGCAATAGGACTGCCGACCCGTTTGATCTGTGTGCGCTGACAGCGCCCATCCCCCCATAAGCCCATCTGTGCAGCTCTGCATAGTCAAGTAGGCTTAATGCATGCAGGGCATGCGGGACTGTGACTGCACATATGGAAACATGCAGTTATTTGCTGACTTTGGCATGTGCTTGATATTGTATTTATACAAGAGAACAATTCATGAACCCCTCCTATGGAGAGACAATTATGCTATTTAGCAGTTGATATTTCATAAACATGCCAATAATTGTAGGATTTTAACATGTGTAACTTTACCTGAGGTTGGATGTTTAAATAGCCTAGCAACAGGGTGGGTGTTTCAGTGTGTTTAGGTCAAAGCCCATCAGTCATGATCGTGTGTATATGGCCTGGGGCATTCCCTGAGGTTTCATGACAGCTCCCTGTGGGGAGCCACGCTGCTTTAATGAGCTGTTGTCACCATAGTCGGCGTGTCTGAATAAGCATCAGCCAGGCAGGAGACTTCACCTGCATTGGTCTATTTGAGCAGAATCGCATTAGTGGAAACCAAGACTGTTCTCAGGGCAGGGCTGGTTGTAGTTAGATATTTTCTAGTCGCGTCAGGGACAATTTTAGCATTTCAGCTAACCCTAGCCCTAATTCTCCTAACCTACTGACGTGATCTGTGCATGAGCCCAAAAATGCCTCTTAATTCATTATAAAGTCTAAATAGCTGGGGTTACTTCAGTTGAAGAAGCAGTGTGTGTGCCAACATGCAGTCAGGGCAGGCATTATAAGGGATGAAAATATATTAAAATGGAAAACAGAATTGCAATATATACTTAATGTGTATGATTTAAGTAAAAGGTATGCTGTAACAACATTATTATTACACTAATTTCTTGTGCAATAGCAAAATACTAGGCATGATATACCTAGGTCTAAAATAGTGAAGCTAATCCAAATAGTTATCATCCTGTAAACATAAAATCGTTTTGAACTTGATAAACTGATGAAAAATGTGGAATAATGTCCTACATTTTAGGGAACAAGCTTTGAAAGAAGACAAAGAATGCGGCGTGATAATATTTTAAGGGGCTCGAGCGCCATCTGGTGTACAATGCGTAGAATGGCAACACATTTAGAGCCATTCGCGAGCTCGTCGACAGGTGGCGGTAATGGAAAAAGACCAGTGACAGTTCATATCGGCTAGCGGGGTGGTCGTGTTGTTAAAGACAGGACTGGAGTTGGCACCCGGTGAAGAACGCTAGAAGTTAACAAACGTTTTTTTTTACTAGTTACAATGTAATGAATTGATTTCTGCCATTGCAATCAATTTACTGGAATATAGACGCATGAAACCGAGGTAAGAAGAGATCTTAATAGATAACAGCTGATCTTAATAGAGTCCCACAGTGTAGGTGTCATAACACCCATTAAACCTAGCCTTCATACAGCGAAATGCTTCCAATCGTTTTTCCACCATTCCTTTTTCCCATAAGGGATGTTAGAAACACTTAAAATAAGGGCTGTGTTTCGTGGAAGCTTACACTGGCATGACGTTTTGATAACCATGTAAATCTCTCTCAGACAAGGTGACTTTATCAATATATTCGGCTCTATCTACTCTCAGATTCGAAAATGCTAATTAGCATCAACATAAACATCATGCAAGACTACAAATCCCTGCAAGGTCCTGCATGTCATCGCTAGCTGACACCTTTGCTAACAGGTATTGTGTCAATTTAAAATTTGCACAAGACAGTAAACATAATTCTCAATTTAAATACATTTTGCCAATTTATTCATTACTACATTTAGCTGACATTATTTAATCCAGAGATTCTTACCTTTGCCTCGATTCGGCAGTCTCGTCCAGATCATAATTTGTATTTGTAGTTCTTTATGATAGCCACATTAGCAGCTAATTAGGGAAAAATGAATGCTGGAAAAACGGTTGGAACCATTTCCCTGTTAGACGGCTAGGTATTGTGACTCATACTGTGGTACTCTATATCCCCTCATGATCATGCACTCTTGTCTCTTCCTTAGCAGGCGTAAAAAAAGAAAGACCTGACAAGTATTTGCAAAATGAGTTATGGTCATTGTAGTTAATTACTACGTTTTATGAGCTAAACTATGTAGAATATTGGCCTGTTGGAAAATACAACTCCCTACTACATTGCACAGTTCAGGCTGGATCTGATTTATGTGTAGAGAAACTGTGCAATGTGCAAATTGGTTAATTAGTTGTTTTAAAAACCGAAAAATAACCTAGTCGCTCAGCACTACATGCCAGTGGTAACTCATTTGAAAAAACTAGCTAGTTAGTTGATTGGAAACATGTGGTGTCAGTGACATTGCCAAGACAGGTATGACAGATGTGGGCAGCGATGATGGTAGTAACCTGCACATTTTTTTTATTCCCATATTACACAGATTAGGAAAAAAACATGGACTATTTTGTATGATTTCTCTTTCCCAGGTTAGGTGTATGAAGGGAGGACGTGGAGAGTGGTCCTGAAGATGAGGCGTCTGTACAGGAAGAAAGCCCTGAGTCTGGTGAAGGAGCTGGATTCCTTCCCCAAGGTCCCAGAGAGCTATGTTGAGACCACAGCCACAGGGGGGGGCAGGTAGGATTTCACTCTCAATACTGCTTACATATGTCTGAATGCTGATTCAATATCCCCTACTTTGAATGACATCGCTAATTGTTCTTCTCTCACCCATCCGTAGTGGCCTTGATAGCATTCACTGCCATGGCACTGCTGGCCTTCTTTGTGTATCAGGATACCTGGATGAAGTATGAATACGAAGTGGATAAAGATTTTTCAAGGTTCAATCAAATGTTGATTTTGTTTCATCAGCTCTAATTTGAGACTGAACTGTATTTTACTGCAGGTACATTATCTTGGAATCTGACAAGGCTTTTTCTTCATTTACAGTAAATTGAGAATAAACATAGATATTACAGTTGCCATGAAATGCCAACGTAAGTATTCAACCTTATCACACATTATTTATTAAAATTATTCATGAAATGTTGACCTTCATATTTTGGGCATAATTAATGTGTTATGATGTACTGTATAATTTCCCCCACAACCAATTGGAGCCAAAGACTGAGTTGATGGTGTGCTGTTTCAGATGTGGGTGCAGACATTCTGGACCTGGCAGAGACCATGATAACATCAAATGGCATTCAGTATGAGCCTGTGAGTAGATCACTAAGCATTCTATTACATACAAATAGACTGGTGATCCCAAACCCTGATCTATTTTCTTCCCTGTGTATAAATGTTCAGGTGTTTTTTGAGCTGACCCCGCAGCAAAGACTGTGGCACAGGTAAGCAGTTTACTCAGTTATTTAAACGGTGACATGCACACATACTATCACCCCACCACTTTGTTGGTGAACAACTGGGTGGGGGGGGGGGGCTGCTGGAGAAATGTAACCACTCTCAAATTCATAGACAGAGCTATGGATGTAAGGACTGACCATCCATGATATCAAAATTATAGTTGTAATTTTGTTTTGAGGCTATACAGTGTTTGTTTACAAGTAAGTTGTGTACAAACAAAGGAGTAAAACAAGCTTATATTTTGGGTTTTGATTGGGTTAGACAGTTAAACTACGCTCATGAGGCATTTATAAGGTTTTATTCTTCAAAAATCAATGGCTATATATCATGAATTTAAAAGTCCAAAAATGGATGTAGCAATTGCAGATAGCCCATTTTAAGCACATTGTTAATAGTCAGAAAATCTCACTCAACCACATTCCAAAATAAAAATATATACATTTTGTCATCCTTCCTGTATGAAATGAGTAGTTAACCTGGTTCTCTCTCTATCAACTCTTCTTAGGACTCTTGCTGATTCAGAACAGGCTGAGGGAGGATCATTCTCTACAGGAGGTCTTGTACAAGAGTGTTCTAAAGGGAGCCCCTACGGCCTTGCCCCCTAGGTTAGTAGGGCTGCCTTGCCCCCTAGGTTAGTAGGCCTGCCTTGCCCCCTAGGTTAGTAGGCCTGCCTTGCCCCCTAGGTTAGTAGGCCTGCCTTGTCCCCTAGGTTAGTAGGCCTGCCTTGCCCCCTAGGTTAGTAGGCCTGCCTTGCCCCCTAGGTTAGTAGGCCTGCCTTGCCCCCTAGGTTAGTAGGCCTGCCTTGCCCCCTTGGTTAGTAGGGCTGCCTTGCCCCCTAGGTTAGTAGGGCTCTCACATGCAAAATGAATCACTACTGAGGTGTTGTGAAAATGCATTGAGTACAGATATGTTTTCCTACATAGCTAATAGTATGTGTGTGTGTGTGTCTTCAGAGAGGGCACCGCCTCAGAGCCCCTAAGTGCCTGTAGGATACATGGGCACGTCTATGTCAACAAAGTGGCTGGGAACTTCCACATCACAGTGGGAAAGTAAGATGCCTGTACACTTTTCTATAAGCGTGATATATTTAAGCAATAAGGCCCGAGGGCGTGTGGTATATGGCCAATTTTAGCATATCTATTTGATTGGAAAAAGGTCACTCAACCTATACAGCACAGTATATTTCTTTTTGATGAAAATGCTCCTCATGCTTCTAACCCTCTGTGTTTCTCAGGCCTATTCATCACCCTCGTGGCCATGCTCATATAGCAGCTTTTGTAAGCCATGACAGTAAGTTCTCTGTTAGCCTGACCAGGATGGGTGACATTCATTTGCATAATTTATTAGTTTTAGACAAGGACAACATTAGTAATGTTCTCTGGTTGCTTACATTGCATTTGCATTTCCATGTTTCAAGTGATAGATAAGAGGAATAACAATTTTCTCAGAATTATTCACTCCCAAATAGAGGTTTTCACTGTCCCATTCCACCTGACTGAATGTGAGCTGGGTTTCATCATTGCGTTGCAGCGTACAACTTCTCCCATCGGATAGACCATCTGTCTTTCGGAGAAGAGATCCCCGGCATCATCAATCCTCTGGACGGGACAGAGAAAATCACCACATCTCGTAAGTTACTGCTCCTCCTCACTGAGACCAGGAAGTAAACACATTAATATGTTCTTATCAAACCTCATTCAGCTGTTACTCAATCTGCAGCTATGACTACAGAATGGTAGAGCAGTAAGCCACTGGTGCTTTGTAGCAACAGTATTGTGTTGTGAATAAGCCACACGGTCAAAACCCTGACTGTGTGTAGGCTGATTATGTACATGAGCTCTGATCCACACTTTGGTATTTTATTAGGATCCCCATTAGCTGTTGCAAAAGCAGCAGCTACTCTTCCTGGGGTCTACACAAAACATGAAACATGACATAATACAGAACATTAATAGACAAGAACAGCTCAAGGACAGAACTACATACATTTAAATCAAACCTCACTTCCAGTCTATTCTGCTCAGCATGGCGTCATGAGTTTGCACAGAGAAAATGTAGCTATTTGTATCCATTTGAAGTGGATTTACTGCAGGCTTGCTTTCATTCACTTGCCGTTCAAAGCAGTCTAGTTTCTCCTGGGGAATGAACTGAAGCCCCCTATTTCACCTTTTCTAGAAGAAGTATTCTGTGTAGTCCGTCACAAGATGGATGTGTTAAAAGGCTTTGTTCTTTGTCTTATTGTTGCAGATAATCAGATGTTCCAGAATTTCATTACGGTGGTACCTACCAAACTGCACACGTCCTCTGTGACGGAGAGGGTAAGTCCTGCGCTGTCTGATTTAGGCACAGATCTAGGATCAGCTTACCTTCCCCAAATCCTCATATTAACCATCAGGGGGAAAGGATTCCTATTCCGTGTTGACCATGATGGAGGATGCTGCAGTGGGTTCAGATGATGGATCAGCCTCCTCATCCATCCATCCAGTCCATTCAGCTCCCTCTGCTGGCTGCCAAAAGTTAGTTCTAGATCTGCTGCATAACACCACCACACAACCTGAGACAGTCATAGATTTCTCTCTTACAAACACACATATTCACAAAATGATGGTAAATCCTTAAATGTCCTAGTTCCTCTCTACATTTTCTCTATATCCAGGTGGTTCTCCCAGATGCCCATGTGAACAACCATGCTGCTCCGCTCCTGACGGACAACCACATACAGGAGTAGCCCTCTGACCTGGGCCCATATCCATCTACTCTCCGAGTAGGAGTGCTGAGCTTGGATCAGTTTTGCCCTTTTGGATCATAATAAATACGATTTATATGGACAGATCCTAGATCCGCACTCCAACTCTGAGACGCTTTGTGGATATGGGACCCGGAGCCTGCTGCTGATCTTGCCCCTACCATCCCTTCACCTGTGGGGGAATCCAGGAAGCCAAGTCTCCAATCACAAGTATGTGGATTGCTGGAGTTTGTTTTGAACCAAATAAGAGTAAACTGCTTAGGATCCGACAATCAGAATTGTTCTATTTATTGTTTTTGGGGTGTTGTAAAATTGTTGTGGACTGTATCCTCATATTACTACCATTATAATATATTTAAATCCTGTAAATATGTATTTTACACAGAAAAATGGAAAGCAGTTAACTCCCCAGTTTGATCAGGCTTGTAGTGTGTAAGGGTGTTGGGGCTGGACACTAGACAGTGTTTGCTCCTCCATGATATTACTATACTAGTGAACCTGCATTGGTATGGATCATGCAGACATTGGAAAATGATTAACTTGCATATCATGTTTGCTCTATTACTATCTATTTGTACTGTTGTTCAGTATCTGTTTCACATGTAATCTGTCAATGGGAGATGTCCTATTAAACGTGTTTTAGTGCACTTCACCCCTTCATGTTGTACACTTTACATTCAATTAAATATCTCTCGGTTCCTATCCCCACTATCCTCTGTTGATGGTGCATGCTCTTAGGCTGCGCTTACACAGGCAGTCCAATTCTGAGGTTTTTACCACTAATTGGTCTTTAGACCAATCACATCAGATCTTTTCACATCTGATCTTTTTCAGAGCTGATCTGATTGGTCAAAAGACCAATTAGTGAAAAGATCAGAATTGGGCTGCCTGTGTAAACGTAGCCATGGAAGTAGGCTAAATCTCTTTTCTACATGAGGCAGCAGTGAAGCAGAATGATTAGCACACTGACATTTGTCTTTTGGTTTATTCATGTTTTGCCAAACAAATTTGAAGTGTTTTCAGAGCAGGAATAGAGGGTCACTTAACATTTGCCAATTACATTTGAAGAAGGAAAATGAAACAAAATAAACAGTCGTAAGTGTTGCAGTTCATAGTGGCAGCAGAGCTAACTGGGAAGTGTACTATGTATCATATAACAAAGACACTGCTTTGTTGTCAACATGACAGATGCCGAGATCCGTAACAAGCAGGACATTTTTTACAACTTCATTGTACAGGAATAGCCATTTTCTGTGTTGGGCGTGCATTTGGTTCATAGTCCCTTAATGAATTTAGGAAAGGACGGTCAACATTGTTGCACACCATTACTGGCTCACATAGAAACATGTTTTTCAGAGGGTGGAATTGGGGTACATTTGGTCCTTTTTCTGTTGAGTCAAGACTTCTACCATAGATACTGTATCCATATGTACTGTATATAGATGTATCATCTCATAAAATGTGGACTGCTGCTGTCTGCCACCAGGAACAATTTAGATATACTCTGGGAAGCTCTGTGGTAGAGTCAGACTGCTGCAGAATCAACCTTCAGGAATATCACTGTCTTTGGTAGTCTATAGAATATAGACTTCACTATTTACACCTCTTCCAAACTTGTTTATATACAGTGAGGGAAAAAAGTATTTGATCCCCTGCTGATTTTGTATGTTTGCCCACTGACAAAGAAATGATCAGTCTATAATTTTAATGGTAGGTTTATTTGAACAGTGAGAGACAGAATAACAACAAAAATATACAGAAAAACGCATGTCAAACATGTTATAAACTGATTTGCATTTTAATGAGGGAAATAAGTATTTGACCCCCTCAATCAGAAAGATTTCTGGCTCCCAGGTGTCTTTTATACAGGTAACGAGCTGAGATTAGGAGCACACTCTTAAAGGGAGTGCTCCTAATCTCAGTTTGTTACCTGTATAAAAGACACCTGTCCACAGAAGCAATCAATCAATCAGATTCCAAACTCTCCACCATGGCCAAGACCAAAGAGCTCTCCAAGGATGTCAGGGACAAGATTGTAGACTTACACAAGGCTGGAATGGGCTACAAGACCATCGCAAGCAGCTTGGTGAGAAGGTGACAACAGTTGGTGCGATTATTCGTAAATGGAAGAAACACAAAATAACTGTCAATCTCCCTCGGCCTGGGGCTCCATGCAAGATCTCACCATGTGGCGTTGCAATGATCATGAGAACGGTGAGGAATCAGCCCAGAACTACACGGGAGGATCTTGTCAATGATCTCAAGGCAGCTGGGACCATAGTCACCAAGAAAACAATTGGTAACACACTACGCCGTGAAGGACTGAAATCCTGCAGCGCCCGCAAGGTCCCCCTGCTCAAGAAAGCACATATACAGGCCCGTCTGAAGTTAGCCAATTAACATCTGAATGATTCAGAGGAGAACTGGGTGAAAGTGTTGTGGTCAGATGAGACCAAAATCGAGCTCTTTGGCATCAACTCAACTCGCCGTGTTTGGAGGGAGGAGGAATGCTGCCTATGACCCCAAGAACACCATCCCCACCGTCAAACATGGAGGTGGAAACATTATGCTTTGGGGGTGTTTTTCTGCTAAGGGGACAGGACAACTTCACCGCATCAAAGGGACGATGGACGGGGCCATGTACCGTCAAATCTTGGGTGAGAACCTCCTTCCCTCAGCCAGGGCATTGAACATGGGTTGTGGATGGGTATTCCAGTATGACAATGACCCAAAACACACGGCCAAGGCAACAAAGGAGTGGCTCTAGAAGAAGCACATTAAGGTCCTGGAGTGGCCTAGCCAGTCTCCAGACCTTAATCCCATAGAAAATCTGTGGAGGGAGCTTAAGGTTCGAGTTGCCAAACATCAGCCTCGAAACCTTAATGACTTGGAGAAGATCTGCAAAGAGGAGTGGGACAAAATCCCTCCTGAGATGTGTGCAAACCTGGTGGCCAACTACAAGAAATGTCTGACCTCTGTGATTGCCAACAAGGGTTTTGCCACCAAGTACTAAGTCATGTTTTGCAGAGGGGTCAAATACTTATTTCCCTCATTAAAATGCAAATCAATTTATAACATTTTTGACATTCGTTTTTGATTTTTTTGTTGTTATTCTGTCTCTCACTGTTCAAATAAACCTACCATAAAAATTATAGACTGATCATGTCTTTGTCAGGGGGCAAACGTACAAAATCAGCAGGGGATCAAATACTTTTTTCCCTCACTGTATGATACTGCCACCGTCATCTACCACTTACATAAGACAAGCCTTAGTTTGACGCAATTATTTATAAAGATGAAAAAAGTCAACTTAGTTTCAATATAAACTGCTGTACAAAACAGGCAAAAAGTGGACTAACCGTGAAACAAACAAGGAGTCTTATGCGTTATGTTAAACATACTGATATATCAATATATAGTAGTGATAGTAGCTTGTATCAATATACCATCAAAAGTAAGAACTGGTAATGTCAACCAGGTCAGATGTTTGTAGTACTACAGTAGCAGTCTCCAGTGGTCAAGATTTAGGGCTCTATTCAATCTACATCACAGAAGTTCAGCTTTACAGCATGGTTGAAATTTAAAGGGAATGTGCCTGCTTTTGCAGAGACTGCATTCACGGTAAACGCTGCATGTGTTGGCTCAATCGGAAATTACCTTTACATTTATATCACGGAATCTGTAACGCTTCAACTTTACAGATTGAATAGAGCCCTTGGTGTGATCAACACTGAAGTTCTCTTGGTTATCCTTAGCTGGCCTCGCTACAGAGTACAGGCTCCCAAATATTCTGTCGGTACAAAACAATACAAGGTAAAAACACATCGCCCATGTAAAAAGAGAGGCCATGAAATATCTCAGGATTCACACATTAAGAGTCATGTACAGAAATTAGCCTTCAGTGGAGGCCTGACACAGTATTTCAAGTATGCAAAACGTGGAGAGAGTATACAATGGGTTTATTGTTGCATATGTAATCTGTCGCTTTAAGAAAAGCAGTAGTTAGAAAATAAATAACACTTACGTAGTCATTTCACTGTATGACGTACAACAGGGTCAGAAGGAACAATGTCTGGTTGAGGAGTGGGGTTGTGTGCTGCTGGAGGTCTGAGGGGTGTTGTCTGGTTGAGGAGTGGGGTTGTGCGCTGCTGGAGGTCTGAGGGGTGTCGTCTGGTTGAGGAGTGGGGTTGTGTGCTGCTGGAGGTCTGAGGGGTGTCGTCTGGTTGAGGAGTGGGGTTGTGTGCTGCTGGAGGTCTGAGGGGTGTTGTCTGGTTGAGGAGGCGGTCAGCTGGTCAACGGTCAGTTGGTTATCAGTTGGTGAGTGTGCTGGAGGCCCTGAAGTAGGAGAGGAACTTGAAGCAGAGGCTGACCACAAAGTACCAGATGTTCCTGGCCATCTGGGAGCGGGCGATGAACACCCTCCAGATGAACACCAGCAGTAGAGTGTTGAATGTGTAGCGGATGTTCCTCAGCCTGGGAGATCAAGAGAGGGAGGGAGTTGTAAGTACACACTGTCATTTACATCCTTCTTCAAAATAACTCGGGCTAACTGTGCGCAGGTGCAAACACAATCAGCACTGTAAGTAGTCGACTCACTTCCTGAGGTGTTGCCTGGCTGCAGGGATGTCTGACATGTCTTCATTCAGAACGTACTTCTTGGTGCCGATGCAGTAGTTCTCTATGTACTCTGGCCAGTTCAGCTGACGCACGTCAAAGTTGAATGTCTGGGAGAGAGAGTTAGGATGCTGATGTGCAGTAAGACAACATGGCTATTATGGTCACATTCAGGCGATTATGAAAACCTCTTTGGGATATCTATAATTTAACCTTCTGAAATTGAATGATGTAAGTATTCGTGACCTGTAGTGTTGAAATCAATAAATATGTTTGTTTGAGCTGTAATTATGGATTGGTGGCATTACTAGATGAAAAACATACCATTGACAATATACACCAACATGCAGAGGCATATGTATGTGTATAGATAATGGTGAGTCTACTGCACCTTCCTGTCCTCAGGGCTGAGGTGGCTCATCAGCATGTTCATGTTCTCTGAGTTCCACTGCCAGTCCTGACTGCTGAAGTACTCCAGCAGGCCGATGGCCTTGTGAAGCCGGTTGAAGATACGCATCATTCTACACAGAGAGAAAGGTATGGAGGATCTCAGTCCAAATGTACTGTATGTATAACACAATTGTAATGTTCGTTTCACTAAAGACTTGATTAATAATCACTTGTATGCAGCAAACAGGTGATTTCTTATTTCTTTATGATTACAGATCATTTTATGTAGGTTTACAACCCCACTGTGTTGATTGGGTTGAAAACAAGTAGGTAGTTACATTTTAATAGACTGATCGATGGTCTAGTGACAATGCTGACTGTCAGGGCATGCTAGTAATCTTACTGGGGCTTCTGTCCAGACAGTCTCAGGTAGAGGTCGTAGATGAGGGCAGGGAACTTGTGGCTGACCAGGATCCAGTACTGGTTCATCAGGTAGTTGGAGGTGATGTTGGCATTGGGCCTTCTGAAAGCCTGCTCCAGAGGGTTCCTCTTGAAGCTGGACATCACATGGTGCTCTGAGAGAGAATACAGAGGAGTCGCTAAAAAATGTGAAGGAATCTGAGGCTTGGAGCTGTCATCCCTGTCTTACAGCTCCATTCTGTTGTGGCATTTTAAGTGGTGTACTGTTAGGGAAGTGCCCCTCACATCTTCCTTAGCCACTATATTAGAGAATTGGGTTGTATCCAGGGGTGTGGTTTTCAGTTGAACTAACAATCTCATTCACAGCAGCTGCACACCTTCCACACCTAGCTGCAATCAAGGCTGCTCAGACAAAGGTAAAACTGCTGGGGGAACTGCTAGTGAAAGAACTAGTGGGTGCTACTGGTGTGAATCTGTTGCTGTGTGCTTTCTTTCGAAGACTCGTGACCCACCAGACTCTATAAAGAAGTGAACAGCCTTACGAGGTTAGTTCCTCCTGTGTAGGAGAAGACTATCTGGGGTAAGCGCGAGGGTAGCTCTCTTCTGTTGAGTTGTAGTTTTGTCATTTTGAGGCTTTCCCATTTCATTTATTCCCTGTAATTGTTTAAGTTCTTATTAAAGTAAAACTACCCAGCCCTCTACTCTACTAATGGTGGCTGGCTATCCACGGCTACTGGAGAGTGGCGTGGAAGACTTGAGAATGAATCTCCTGTCATTGAACTCTGGACTTTTACCACCAGCCCATTTTACCACCAGCCCATTTTATCACCAGCCCAGCACAGCTGATTTGTTGTAAAGACTATTATACCTCTTTGGTTTACTAACTACAAAAAAAATAAAGTAAAATTTGTATTGCTTAAACCCCTGTCTGACTTATGTTGCACCACCGCCCCTTCACCTTCCATTGTGCCCAGACTGGTCTCCTAGACTATACGTAACATAGTAAATGTAAATCCGGGACACTCAATTTAGTATGATATATTACTTTTACATAAGAGAAGTTACTTAAGGCAAAAATAACGCTAACGTCTAGCAACCCAAAGGTTGTGTGTTTGAATCTCATCACGGACAATGTCAGCATTTTAGCTAATTAGCAACTACTTGCTATTTATTTGCTACTTTGCAACTACAATACTTAGCATGTTACCTAACCTTAACCCCTAGCCTAGCTAAGGTTAGTTAGCGTTAGCCATCTAGCTAATGTAAGCCACAACCAATTGGGATTTGTAACATATCCCTTACAGTAACTGCAGTCGACAGTGTTATTTTGGATGCAGCATACTGCAGTTATACTGTACCCCGACTGCAATCTTTTTTCGTATGTTTAGAAAATTCTTAACATATTGTACAAATTGCAATTTGTAACATGTATGAAATGGATGAGACATCCACAAAGTAATACATATCATACTAAATGGTGTGTCTCGGATTTACGTACAGAATAATACAAAATGCTCTGAGACCACGTGCCACACAGTACATATGAGCCTTAGAGGAATCAAAGCCACATCCCTGATGTTGCAAGCACCATGCTCCAGCACATTTCTTGGATCATCAACTCTCCTTCGTCATTAGTTGTATATTTATTTATTAGTTATTTATAAGATATTAACTCTAAGAAGAACAATATTTTGGGAAGGGGTCAAAGATGTTTGGCCAGGATTTAATCTGATCGCGATTTGTTGGCTATGCGCCTTTTTAAAGGGAATTTCCGAATGAGCCGACATGCAGTGTTTACCATCAACGTGGGAACACTGTCTTTACAAGGTGCATCACTTACAAAGGGTGATGTTATTGAATCCCGGCCACAGTGAATATTCTCCAGCCCCACTAATGAGTTGAAAGATGGTTTTGATGTTGAGGGTGAGCATTCCTTGCTAGGGAAAGGTAACACAAATATATACACTACTGTTCAAAAGTTAGGGGTCACTTAGAAATGTCCTTGTTTTTGAAAGACCAGAGCTGTTTTTTGTCCATTAAAATAACATCAAATTGATCAGAAATACAGTGTAGCCATTGTTAATGTTGTAAATGGCTATTGTAGCTGGAAACAGCTGATTTTTAATGGAATATCTACATAGGCGTACAGAGGCCCATTATCAGCAACCATCAGTCCTGTGTTCCAATGGCACGTTGTGTTTGCTAATCCAAGTTTATCATTTTAAAAGGCTAATTTATCATTAGAAAACTTTTGCAATTATGTTAGTACAGCTGAAAACTGTTGTGCTGATTAAAGAAGCAATAAAACTGGCCTTCTTGAGACTAGTTGAGTATCTGGAGCATCAGCAATTGTGGGTTCGATTACAGGCTCAAAATGGCCAGAAACAAATAACTTTCTTCTGAAACTCGTCAGTCTATTCTTGTTCTGAGAAATGAAGGCTATTCCATGCGAGAAATTGGCAAGAAACTGAAGATCTCGTACAACGCTGTGTACTACTCCCTTCACAGAACAGCGCAAAATGGCTCTAAGAATAGAAAGAGGAGTGAGAGGCCCCGGTGCACAACTGAGCAAGAGGACAAATACATTCGAGTGTCTAGTTTGAGAAACAGACGCCTCACAGGTCCTCAACTGGCAGCTTCATTAAATAGTACACGCAAAACACCAGTCTCAACATCAACAGTGAAGAGGCGACTCCGGGATGCTGACCTTCTAGGCAGAGTTGCAAAGAAAAAGCCATATCTCAGACTGGCCAATAAAAATAAAATATTAAGATGGGCAAAAGAACACAGACACTGGACAGAGGAAGATTGGAAAAAAGTGTCTGTCTATAATGGAGTGGCCAGCACAAGCACCGGATCTCAACCCTACTGAGCTGTTGTGGGAGCAGCTTGACTGTATGGTATGTAAGAAGTGCCCATCAAGCCGATCCAATTTGTGGGAGGTGCTTCATGAAGCATGGGGTGAAATCTCTTCAGATTACCTCAACAAATTGACAACTAGAATGCCAAAGGTCTGCAAGGCTGTAATTGCTCCAAATAGAGGATTCTTTGACGAAAGCAAAGTTTGAAGGACACAATTATTATTTCAATTAAAAATCATTATTTCTAACCTTGTCAATGACTACATTTCCTATGCATTTTGCTATATTTCCTATTCAAACTCATTTCATGTATGTTTTCATGGAAAACAAGGACATTTCTAAGTGACCCCAAACTTTTGAACGGTAGTGTATGTATCTTTGAAAAAGGGCATCAGCAAGATTAGAATATGTGACCTCCTGTTCCCTATCCCAGTGCCTAGTCCACTGCGCTAGTAGGGGGGATGGCAGCTTGCTTGTTTTTTCACGTATTTAATGCTGTTCAGTCAAAGTAAACAAACAAAGTTAATAGATTAGAAATGTAATTATTTAAAAACGTTGGGTAAGGAAAACAAAAGTCACAACCAGGATTCAAACTTTTTGGGTCAAAATCCATGTTGAACGCCCTCCATCCATATCCAACCTACCTCCCTAAAAGCGTTTATTTTATTTGACTCTCGTCTGTAAACTCCACCCACTGACTTGTCATCCAACCAATCACATTAGTTCTGCCCTAGAAAGTGGAGCTTCCCACAGAGCAAGATTGAGGCCGGGGATCAATTCATGGTGCCTTTAAATGGTACATTGTCGTCTGTCTAGTGCGCTGCTCTATAACAAGCCTTGGATTGAATCCCAGCCTGAATGAGGAAAACTCCAGAGCACTATTCCAAGGCTCTTTCTCAATTCCAGGGCTCCTTCCTCGATTCCTTGGGAGATTCTCAATTGGACAAAAGTCTGTCCTCTCCTCGACTCCTCCGTCCTC
This sequence comes from Coregonus clupeaformis, assembly GCF_020615455.1. Taxonomy (NCBI): domain Eukaryota; kingdom Metazoa; phylum Chordata; class Actinopteri; order Salmoniformes; family Salmonidae; genus Coregonus; species Coregonus clupeaformis. The sequence goes on along the minus strand of NC_059195.1, from coordinate 531,778 downwards.
TTCTCCTCAGTGACTCGGAAACCGATAAGTGGTCAAGTGGTCACAGAGTGTCAATTAGTTAGTAAGCTAATAGAGGAGTATCATCCACTCCTCGATAGCCTCCTCTCGCTGAGCATACTCATGTGCTTCCTCCCGGCTGCTACCACGGAAGTGTTTTAAAATCCGCCACACCCCCTTAGAATCAGCTGTTGTTTTCTCGAAGGAGAAAACCATGCACACATTTAAAACGATACTCTACTTATCCTTTTATCTATAGCATCTATTGCACAACTAGCTATATTCGTTTTTATCACTTTACACATGTATTTTGGGATTCCTCCTCTGTAAACTTAATTTGCCTGATGACGAGTCGAGTGAAGGACCGTCTCATTTCTTGCAAGCGCATTTCCCTCCACGATCCCTATCCTTACCGCCGCTCCTCAATTATCTTGACCTTTTTCAAAACGAGGTGAGGAGAGGACAGAGGAGAGGAGGGGGCGAGGAAAACCAATGAAGATACCAGAATGTTGATAACATATCAAGTCAGCAAACCTCCAACTTCCCTAAGCAGCGGCCCCCCAGACCCAGTTTGATTAGCTTGATTCTTAGCTCTTATGTGGGCCGGTAGATTAGTGCCCACTATCCCAGTTCTATAACAGTGAGGCGGAGTGATGAGCCCTAATCCCACTGCCAGCCATCTGGTGGCAATTTCCCAGGGTGAAAGGAGCAGATTCACTAATCTGAGAGCAGAGGGACCCTGGCTGTCGCCTGCTACCGCGCTTAATCTGAGCCTGCCTGGTACCCGGCCCGCATGCTTCCTTTTCATCTCAGTGGTCCGCTGGGATGTACTGTAGACGACGGGCCGGGAGGGGAGCTGTAACCACAACCAAAAGGCTGGTGAGATGCAGTTGCGAGGGTGACGATTTCAAGATTACACTTTGCCTCTAATTGTTATTGTATGGGCAACTGTGCTTTACTGCTGATTGGAGTTGTTATTTGGGCAGATCCACAGTGGAGGTCAAACAGATGTAAACAGTGTGGGGTTCAGATGTAATGTTCTACTAGCTGCCAGAAGGTGGCAGTAGACCCTCGCCACTGTAAAATCCCTGGGCATCCAATTATGACACAGATCATTTATCCACCTGCTTCTCACTGACACACCATTCAAACTGATTTAGGAGAACCAGGACTGACAGACAACTTACAGTTTCATAACCCCTGTGGGAATGTATGATGCATAGTTTCACAGTCACAACACCATAACCAACACGATTTCAACTACTGAAGTACATTGATTTATGATGACGGAAGCCACAGTGGCAGATGAGCAAGCACTGATGATGTCACCGTAACATGTATAAAGACAGACAGACAGATACCTACCGATCTCTCCCCAGTGGAAAGGGTTGATGCCGCCCGTGGTGCAGTTGTAGACCAGAGCTGTTTTGGGTCTGCAAGGGAGTAGTGAGATGGGGTCAAAGGTTTAAGGGATCAAATGGGAGGGTCCATTAGGACACATCTATAAAATGAGCGCACACACACTAATCACATCATTTGAAAACACTGGGCTTCCTCATCAGTCAATGGTGTAGAGCTGGGGAGATGTGTGTTCGAACAAACTGGGCTAAGGTAGGTTTACAGGAGGTCTTCCTGCAGGTCAATATGGGGGGTGTCTTTGTGTGGGTTAAACCATACAGTCATTGGTCAAACCATATTCCACCTGGGGGGAAAGTTAACCTGTGCACTGCCGTGTACCAGCCAGCGGCCAGGGTCAGGTTGATGACCACGTCGACGGGGATGAGGTCCGCCACCGCATCATTGTTGGCTCTCATGGTGCGCAGGATGCCCTTCCCCGCCTGACCAGACAGGACACAGGGTTACCACAACATCTCATTTTACACTAGTGGCATCAAAATGAGCAAACTTAGTATATGAAAAATACAACTAATAAGCAGATGCTGGTACTTACAGCGATGAAGACTCCGCTTGGTCCATTGAAGTTGTCGATCCAGCCCTGAGACGAATGAAGAGGGAGGGAATACATTAGTGTAATGAGAGATTAGGGGCTCTATTCAATCCGTATTGAGGAACTTCAGCGTTACAGCATTATTGAAATTTAAAGGCAATGTTCCCGTGTTAGCGGACACTGCATTCGAGGTAAACGCTGCATATCTCGGCTCAATCAGAAATTACTTTCAAATGTATATTGCGCATTCTGTAACGCTTCAGCGATGCAGATTGAATAGAGGCGTAGATGAAAGAGAACCCTAAGTACCCTCTTAAAGCTGGAATCCTTAGTTGCTACATCCATTTTTGGACTTATAAATTAATGACATATACCCATTGATTCTTGAAGAATATAACTTATAAATGCCTCATGAGCTTAGTTCAACTGTCGTACGCCATCAGAACCCAAAATACAAGCTTGTTTTACTCCAATGTTCGTAAACAATGTAAATGTGAACAAACACTGTATAGCCTCAAAACATGGTTAAAATTATAATTTTGATATCATGGATGGTCATTCCTTGCATCCATAGCTCTGTCTATGAATTTGAGAGTGGTTACATTTCTCCAGGCCCATCCCTCAGTTTTTTACCGAAACACAGCCGGGGTGTCCGCTTTGTTACTGTTTCAATTAAGGATTCTAGCTTCAAGCACCGCTATAACATTGCTGCAATGTCATCAAGTTACAGATAGCCTCCTAACAGCAACATCAATTAGATTGTTGTGTATCTGCTGAGTTAGCATTCCAGTGGTGTGCTAGGCTAGCTAGTTACCTATGGAGAGTGAGACTGAGGCAGGGAGAGTAACACAGTGTCCACATCAATTAGCCCCCCGGTAATACATTGGTAATAGACTGGGCTTATTTGTGTGGGTCTGTCTGTGGCTTGTCCCTACAATTTTTGCAGGGATAAATCTTTGACCCCCATTGGGGGATTGCCTGTGACATTTTAACACTTAACGTAGTTCTGAGGACATGGAGATTGAAGTAAATCTCACACACACACATACACCCTCCTCCCTCGTCTCGCCACTCCCACTGGCTCGAGCTGCCAGGGCAATAAACTGGTAAAGCGTGATCTTTTGGTTGTTTTGCCGCCAGGCCTGGCCCGACCCCACTTACACATCTACTGGCTCTGGATCCTGCACTGTTCAAACATTTCAGCCCCAGAAAACTAAATACAGCCCTGGGGCTATATAGTAGTTCTCTGTGAATATACTTTTTAGTGCATTATAAAAGTGTATTATACTCTATTGAAAACTCTGACAGAGTGCAATGTTTTTGGTGTCTTCCTGTGTGGATTCATGGAGCCTTAGACATTCAAATAATATTCCTGTAGGAAAAAAGTAAGCATGTCACTTGAATTTGGGGGAAAGAACTTTGAAGAATATTATATCACCAAAATGATGAAATGTTGAACAACATCCTCCCATTGCTCCTCCAAAATTGTAAGCAGCAATAAAGTCTCTATTTATTTATTTTTTCAACGCTTTAATATATCCATCTGCCGCTATGCTAAGTGAGATTAAAATGCTTAACCCTGTGGAATCCTTATGCTAAGATGTTAGCCTACACTACAGCAGCTGGACAGATTATAAAATAAAAAGCAGCTTACTCATGAAAGTACCATCACCCTGCACATCCAGAAGAGGACTGGTCACCCATCGGAAACCTGGTTCCCAGCTAGGTTTCTTCCTAGGTTCCTGCCTTTCTAGGGGCAACTGCTGATGTCAAAAGGGCTTTATAAAATACATTTGATTGATTGATTGATTACTGCACCTACTGAACTTTCAGAGCAGCCTTTCCATGAACCTACAGGTGCTTTCAGTGACCTTCTATCTAGTAGGAGACACTCAGGGGCTCTCCGGTTTCAGCACTGGCAGTCCCCCTCCCTCCAGTACCCCTCCCTTGCCCCTTTGCCCCTTCCTTGCCCCCCTCACATAGCCTATCCAGCTGTTGGCGTCAGGGACGCTCCTCTTCGCAGCCCCGGAATCTAGCCCAACCGGACCTTCTGAACCATAAGAACACACCTGTCCTGGTCCAACCCTAATACAACCCTTACTCAACACTACACACGAAATCCCCCTTTAAGTCTGACTGTACACAGGGGAGATATATTGACCAGTGTACAATAAAAGCGATCGACCGCTAATTCCTATCCATTTGCCACCACAGCAGGACATGATGGTGTGAGAATTTGCATGATTCTGACTGAGCCCTTTAACCATCATCACAGTGAAAGTGCTACATAGATTTTTATAAATTGTGATATATTTCCCAAACACACTTCTTCTGATACACGTATCTTGCTGACCAGTCAATACACTGTTTAACGTCCACAGACTACATACAGAATGTGATCCATGTATCTATTGATCATCTATTGACTCTACTGCTACCAGCTATCCAGTGCCAAGGTCCAGTAGAGTAATTAAGTCCCACAGACTGACATGTATATGATACTGTATCTCTATGTTAATGGTACTCACAGGGAAAGGCTCCTGCCAGCTGGCTCCCACTATGGAGGGTCTGATGATGCCGATGCTGAGCTTGCCGCTCTCCTTCTGGACCACGCACTCTGCCAGGGCTTTGGTGTAGGTGTAGGTGTTGGGGCGGTCCCCGATGAGGCGAGGCGTGATGTCACGGACGATGCTGTCCTCCATCCACCTGCAGTCACAGACACAAGAGAACACTCACAATTAGACTCACATCACAATGGTACAGGACACATGCCAGGATTGAAGTAAAGTTGGCATTTTGTGTTGATAGATGAAACATCATTCATTCTGATAGCTGTCTGTGATGGTATTTATAATCAATCATTAGTTGGAAATGGCACTAGGCGGTGTGGACTTGACAGCACCCTTGGTTCAGTTCAATTCCATTTCAATCAGTTAATTCAGGAGATGAATTGAAATTCAATAAATATACTGTCATTTATCTAACTAAGGGCAAAATTATATCAGATCCGTGGTAGCCGACACCCACATAGCGGTTGTTTTGGTGGAGTTGGAGGTGGAACTGAGTTAGAGCTGTCAAATCCACAAGCGGCTCCCGGCATTATACCTAAAGTGGACATTTTCAAATGTTGAACTTCTAACGCGAGTGGGACCGGTGTGGCTTCGTGACAGTGATCACAAGAGCAGCTGCTCACCGATTTGACAGCTCCAACGTAGTTCCACCTCCAACACCACCAAAACATCAGCTATGCAGGTGTTGGCTATCGCCGGTTAACGCTTGATCTGATTGAATCTAGGCCTAAGTGCCATTTCTCTTCACTGAGCATATTTTCAATGCATGAAATGTGCAATTGAATTCACTTCCTGAATAGATGGATTCGTAATAGCAGCAGCCCCACCCCCAACTCTGATGCAGAAAGTAGACTTCACACTACTCACTCCAGGGAGTCGATGAGCTTCTTGGGCTCTACAGGCGGTGGGTAGATGATCTCGTCGATGTGCCTGCGGTTGCAGTTGGCGTAGGCTGTGGAGATGTGGATAAAGGCCTGGAGGTGGTGCATCTGCTGGGCCAGACTCAGGAGCTGCTGCGTGGCCATAACATTCAGCTGCAGGGCGTGTCTGGGAAGAGAGGAAATACACACACAGCAGGACTAGGTTAGTGATCACTGTGCATAAGTATACTAAGAAGCATAAGCACACTGTCTTCCCATGATATCATCACAAGGAGAGAAGTGTGAGACAGAGAGAGAGAGAGACAGAGACAGAGAGAGAGAGACCGACAGAGAGAGACGCAGAGAGACCGAGAGAGACAGACAGAGAGACAGAGAGAGAGAGACCGACAGAGAGAGAGGCAGAGAGACCGACAGAGAGAGAGAGGCAGAGAGAGAGACAGAGAGAGAGAGACCGACAGAGAGAGAGAGGCAGAGAGACCGAGAGAGACAGACAGAGAGACAGAGAGAGAGACCGACAGAGAGAGAGAGACCGACAGGGGAGAGAGACAGAGAGAGAGACAGAGAGAGACCGACAGAGAGAGAGACAAAGAGAGAGACAGAGAGAGAGAGGCAGAGAGACCGAGAGAGACAGACAGAGAGGCAGACAGAGAGAGACCGACAGAGAGAGAGACAGAGAGAGCGACAGAGAGAGAGAGGCAGAGAGAGAGACAGAGAGAGAGAGGCAGAGAGAAACACAGAGAGAGAGGCAGAGAGAGAGACAGAGAGAGAGAGAGGCAGAGAGAAACAGAGAGAGAGAGGCAGAGAGAGAGACAGAGAGAGAGAGAGAGAGGCAGAGAGAAACAGAGAGAGACAGAGAGAGAGACAGAGAGAGAGAGGCAGAGAGAGAGACAGAGAGAGAGAGGCAGAGAGAAACAGAGAGAGAGAGGCAGAGAGAGAGACAGAGAGAGAGAGGCAGAGAGAGAGAGACCGACAGAGAGAGAGGCAGAGAGAGAGACAGAGAGAGAGAGAGGCAGAGAGAGAGACAGAGAGAGAGAGAGAGAGAGAGAGAGAGAGGCAGAGAGAGAGACAGAGAGAGAAGGAAGGAGGGAGAGAGAGAGAGACAGAGAGAGAGAGACAGAGAGAGAAGGAGGGAGGGAGAGAGAGAGACCAAACCTGCTCACACCCTTTTATCCTTACACATCATTCCAGCAATTTGCTTCCATTCCCGGAATAAACATTTGCATCAATTTTCTATTTACTCCATACAAACCACACCTGTATCTATCCATCTACCCTTTCAAAAAGCCATATCAAACTCTGGCAACCCTTATTGACACTGCTTCCTAAACAGGCAGGACTCTAGCTCACCTCTCAGCCAGTCTACAGAGAAAGATAACGCTTCTCAGCCACAGTGTGGACGGTGTATGTGTGTGTTTATGTGAGTGCAGATGTCAGATGTGGTTTGGCAGCAGTTGCCCATTAACAGTTGTGACAGCCAGTGGCAGTGGCGTGTCACATGGGGATGAGAGGTGTAGTAGTAGTAGGCCGTACCACCGTTTGAGAACTATTATAGAGCCTAGAACACCACTGTGACTGTGGGACTGCTCCTAACTATGTGTTCCTCACTGTTCCAAGCCGCTGAGTCATTAATGAATTCTTCATTAGGGTGCTAGATATATTGTAGCCTAGCGGCTATAGTGGCTATTGTGCTTATCACTGCTTCAGTGCTAGGCTTGTCTAGGGCACTATCTGAAGAGCTGAGGTCTAGGTCCCTGTGATTAAACTGTTGTCTGATTATGCTCCAACACTCCCTGGCAACTTTGTTTCCCGGGAGACAGGGTAACAACCTTGTGTGTCAGACGAGAGAGGGAGAGAGAAAGTGAGAGAGAACAGGGGAAAGCGGGAGAAATACAGAGGAAGGGATGGAGAGGCAGGGGTGAAAAGAGAAAGACAAAGTGAAAGAGAAGAGAGTTATGATGCTGTTCAGAGAACAATCTCACAGCTTTTCCCTAACTGAGCAGAGAGTCATGGCTAATGTCCTTCCTCCCCACACCTCCTTTCACCTCTCTGACGGCATCTCATCCCTTAAGGCTGTCCTGTCTGTCCTACTCAAAGGGATCTGTTCCCAGCAGCCACACAGACACCCAGACAGACATATTTAACAGTATGATGAAGGCTCGTGAGAATACACTGAGACAGACAGACAGAGCTCTTTTATGTTTTAATAATCCCTCTGAACACCTCATTCCTGCTTCCTCACTAAGTAAGGGAGACATCTAAAGACATCCCTCTCCCCCATACAGCTAGCCGCCTGCAGACTCCTTGGATACAGCTCTCTCTCTATCTGTCTGTCTCTCTCTCACCACATGGAACATTGATGCACTGTCTACTACGTGAGATGATGAAACCATGTGGAATATTGAAAACCTAAACAGTTTCTAAATCCTTATTATAAATTAAATGTTACAGTATTATATGTCTTTCTCCTCTCAAAATCATTGTATTGGATTTTATTTAATATGTTTAACGTCTGTCAACCATTTTAAGTAAACAATGTTGCTTGACAGACGCTACACAAATAAAGTGTATTATCGTGGAATCTCCATTGTGTTTCTCAACCGTCATCATACTCTTGATGTATCAGCTTTCCCATTGGTCAACACCAAAACACAAACAGTCCATACTATCAACCAAACATCACTTCCTGTAGGGAGTCCCTGGACAATAGACACTTCCTGGTACTTGGGACAATGACAAAGCAAAACCCGCCGACCCCATAAACCAGACCCGAGTGAAACATCCAAATAAAACATGTGACCAAGATAAAGACTACCATGGCCCCAATACCGGCTGAATTCGTCTGAACTAGAGACGGTCTACTGTGCCTTTGTACATAGAATTGGGATTTAGAATACTTAATTAATTACTAAAAGGATCTCTATGTCTTTGTACCTCTCTCTGTGTCAGACACAAGCTACGTCCATGCATTTATATAGAATCAAACTGATTTGATTTGTTGAGTTGATAAAGTAGTGAGTTAGCATGATAGCTAGGGATAGAGGGATAGTTAATGTGTGTGTGTAGGGGCTGTGGTCCTCACTTGAGGGGTTCGTCGAAGCGGATGGTGGCAGCACAGTGGAAGATGATGTTGATGCAGGAGGTCAGCCTCTCTACGTCCTCAGGACTGATGGCCAGGCCAGGCTGTGTCAACTCACTGCTGATCGGAACTATCTTCTGGTGGAAGTCTGGGTTGTCCTCCCTCACACGGTCAAACAGCTGCAGGAAAGGCACACATAGATGCATCAGATCATATCAACGTATGTCAAGCCATTGATTTAGCCAGGTCCATATGTAAAGGACACTATATGCTTAGATGTCTGTAACGATTCTGTCCACATGGATGTTTGGCTGTAGGCTGTTCCTCTACACAACTGCTGCTGTGTAAAGCCATGGCAGCTTTTACATAACAATAGCACCATAGTAGTATTTGCAAGCCTCAGTGTTAACAATACAGGTCATGATGCCTGAAGTAATTGATGAATCACTCTAGTATTCAAACACACATCCAGCAGGTGTCAGTATTTTCCCACAATGCCCTAGTAGCAGCGGTGTCGCCCATGGGAGACAACACGCTGCAGTACCAGAGCACTCTGTGTGTGTGTGTGTGTGTAACATGTTCCCTGTTGCTGTGACCCTACGGGACAGGACACAGGAAATGAAACACCACCTCACCACCAAGGAGGGAGATAAAATCACTCCTTATCCTCCAAGCAAAAACCATTATAAACAAATTGTAGGTTTTAGTCTTGAATGAAGGGAACTGTATTTTAGGGCTGAATATAAGAACACAACAAACAGAAGGGAAGATGAAGTCTCTTATGACAAACGAGACATAAATCAAGTAGCTGGCCAGTGCACACCTCAGATTTAGCTCAGGGTGTCGAGGTTAAGGAAGATGCAAAACACAGAGAATTGTACTGGACATTTCAGATTGCTAGTGATTAGGATTAGCATGTGTGAGTTATGAAATTGGCTGTGTGTGTGTGTGTGACAGTTCCGGCTGCCCTGGTAAGCAGACCACTCTAAGTGAAGAGCAGGACAGATGTTGAGTAATGCCTCCAACAGCTGTTCATATCCATGTTCTCTCTCTCCATCTCCATCCGTCCCTACATCTATCTCTCTTTCTATATCTGGCTCTTTTCTGGCTCTCTAATGAGTCCAGGTTGTTTGGACTTTCCTCACATTGTGACAAATTCTGATGAACTCTGTTGACCCCAATCACCCTGGTGGAAAAAGCCAAAAGTCCCAGAGGTCACAATGTGTTGTGCCCCCTGTTCTGCTTTCTGCTCCAGGTCAACCCAGCCTCTACTGATTTCAGAGGAGCTCGGTGTGGCCCCAGCATTTTTTTATGCAGCCCTGAAGTTGTGTCAGAGCTGGCCGTGAACCTCTAGGCCATCTGTTGGTTTGTAGCTCCCTTGAAGAAGGTGGGCACCAAAACTGGCACAAACACCCACCAACCAACCCCAATATTGTGTGTATGTATGTATGTATGTGTGTGTTTGTTTGTGTGTGCACTTAGCCAGCTCTGACACAACACTGCAGTC